>NC_057810.1:292301776-292310871 GCF_018294505.1 Triticum aestivum | reverse complement strand
CGCCGCCACCCCCTCGCCGTAGCCACGCCCTCCGTCCACCCCACGCCGTGCCACCGTGTCCAGGAGCTTCGCCGCCGTCCACTTCATCGAGCTAGCCGAGCCCCGTGTGCTCGAGCGGCCTGAGACCACCGCACCGACCTCGCCCGAGCTCGCCGTCGCCGGAGATCCCCTTCAACGCCGTCGCTGCCTCAGCTCGTCCCCGACCCCGCCGGTGGCCTCTACGGGAGCGCTGTGAGCCTAGCTACTCCTCCGACCCTCTTTCTCTCATTCCCGAGCCGTGTAGCCACCGCACGAGGATCACACGCCCGCACCGTCGCGGATCTCGTCGCCGACGTGCTTCCGGCCACACTCCGGCCACAAGAT
This sequence comes from Triticum aestivum, assembly GCF_018294505.1. Classification (NCBI taxonomy): domain Eukaryota; kingdom Viridiplantae; phylum Streptophyta; class Magnoliopsida; order Poales; family Poaceae; genus Triticum; species Triticum aestivum. The sequence goes on along the minus strand of NC_057810.1, from coordinate 292,310,508 downwards.
GGTGTCCATCTTACTCACCGAGTCCCACAGCACCTAGCTAGCCACTCCACGAGCCTCACCGACCCCTCTAGCGCCAAGTTCATCCTCGACCGAACCCCGGTGGCCGCCAAAGTCGTCGCCGGCGCCAACTCCAGCCACCCCGACCCCAACGGACTCCGCCAAGAGCTGCGGTTTGTCCTCAGCTCCACTCCGGTGGTCTCCGCGGTCCATTTGGTGGCCGAAATGGCCAAAACCACTCCCGCCGCCGCGTCGGGCTCGCCGGCGGCTAAACGCCGGCAGCCGACTTTGACTTTGACCACGGGTGGGCCCTGGTTGACTCCCCTGAGTCAATGACAGGTGGGGCCCAGCCCTGTTAATTAAACAGGTTTAGTTTTAATTAAACTTTAATTGAAATAATCACCCTGACATGCGGGACCCACTGTCAGGTTTGACCCAGACCTGTCCCGTTGACCTGCTGACGTCACACTGACGTCAGGCTGACGCAGTATTGATTTTCTGGATTTAAATTTAAATCAGAAAATTCCAGAATATTATTTAAACTTCAAAAATTCATAACTTTTATTCTGTAACTCCAAATTGGACAAATTATATATGAAAAATGATCAGAAAAATCCAATCTATCCATTTGTACTATTTTCATGCATGATCAAACAAGTTAAATTGATGTTTTAAGCAGAACAAGGAAAAGCACTTTAAAAGACCATATTTGAATTTGAAATTTGAATCCTTGATTCAAATTTGTTCAAACCCCTCTGGTTTTAGTTGCATTAGCCCAACACACTCATATTGCCATGTTTCATGCATGCATCATAGTGTTGCACATTGTTTGGTGATGGTTGTGTGTCGGTGTCCTTTGCGACAGGTTCTGCCCCCGAGGAGTACCGTGATTACCCTAACGAAGAACCATATCAGTGCATCGAACCATCAGGCAAGCAACCAACCATTTGATCATATCGATACAATCCCATGTTCTCGCTCCTGCTCTCTTTTACTGCATTAAGACAACGCGATTCAAACTGCTGTGTGCCACGGTAGTTGAACCCATTTCCTCTGCATGACCTGTCATTGCCACAGTAACTAGATGAAACCCACTAGCATGTGTAGGAGTTGATTGAGCCCTATGTATGTGTTGTTCCTACCTTGCTATGCCTGCTATGCTTAGAGTCGTGTCAGGTCTGGTTCATCTGGGTGATGGGCTAGAGTGAAATGATTATGTCGGTAATGAGAGTGGTGTGGTGAACACGATTTGGTAAAGGTATCGATGAGAGGCCATGTAGGAGTACATGGTGGGTTGTTTCATTGAAACCGACCTTAAGCACTAAGATCTGTATGTGTGATTTAAGAATCAGCTACTACCATGCATTGGGCCCGAAACCAATGGACCCTCTCGGCTTCTTATTCACCCTAGTTCTCCGTCCAGGAGTTGCAAGTAGTTTCTGGTGTTTGTAGCCTACTGGAGGCCGTGGACAGCGCTGACCGTAGGGGTGGGCTGTGATGCGGTAGGTACGTGGCCGGGTGTACCGAATACCCGTTAGGTATCTCGGGAACCCTGTTCACATCGTTCGGGGCCGTATGGGAAACCTCGGCCGGACTCCCTGCGGATGGAACCTGAATAGGCGATAAACCTGGACTGGAGGCTTAGGTGATTAGGTAGGTCGTGGCCGACACCCACGTTGGGCTTCCGCTTGAAGGTTGCCGAGTACATGTCGTGTAAGCGACGATAAGTGGTGAGAGGGTGTATGAAGAAGTACACCCCTGCAGGGTTAACATGATCTATTCGAATAGCCGCGTCCGCGGTAAAGGACTACTTGGTTGCCTATACAGTTCATAGACAAGTAAATGGATACTGTTAAAAGCCTCAAGATAAGTGTGAGTGCCGAGGATGGCTCTTCCGTAGGAAGACGGAGGTGGATCCTCGATAGTGTATTGAAGTGGTGAGTAGTGGACTCGTGTGCGCAAAACCATTTCAAGTTGGAGTATCGTAGGTTAGCCTAGCCAAGAGTCAAAGCTGGCTTGCTGCAATAACTCCACCAACCCTTCTTGATACTATGCATGTATGTAGGATCTGATGTAAGTCTTGCTGAGTACCTTTGTACTCATGTTGCTATAATCTACATTTTTACAGAAGACGCTGCAACCCCTTCTGATGGGTTCTATGTAGACGTTGACATCAATGAGTAGGCTAAAGACCCAGGTGGTGACCCTGAGCTTGTGAAGGACCACGTAGTATAGCTAGGCTTTCCAAGCCTCTTTTATTTTACTAGTTGTCTGTACTCAGACAAGTTACTTCCGCTGCTGGTTTGTATGACTGTATGACTTGTATGTTGGGTCGTGAGACCCGTACCTTTGTGTATGTTATGTATGGCTCACTGAGCCTTAAATAAAGTACTTGTGTCGTAGAGTCATGTTGTGATGCTTCGTTGTATTTGCACATATCGAGCATATTGTGTGTATGATTGAAATGCTTGGTATGTGTGGGATCTGACTATCTAGTTGTTTATCTTTAGTAGCCTCTCTTACCGGGAAATGTCTCCTAGTGTTACCGCTGAGCCATGGTAGCTTGCTACTGCTCTGGAACACTTAGGCTGGCCGGCATGTGTCCTTCTTCGTTCCTGTGTCTGTCCCTTCGGGGAAATGTCACGCTTTGAGTACGGGAGTCCTGTTAGCCCGCTACAGCCCGGTTTACCGGAGTCCTGCTAGCCCAGTGCTACAGCCCGTACCCACTTGCTGATGACCGACACGTTCGAAGCTGGGTCATGGATGCCTGTCCCTGTAAGTCTGTGCCACTTTGGGTTTACGACTAGTCATGTCAGCCCGGGCTCTTTATCATATGGATGCTAGCGACACTATCATATACGTGAGCCAAAAGGCGCAAACGGTCCCGGGAAAAGGTAAGACGACACCCGTGGGGATACCGTGCGTGAGGCCGCAAAGTGATATGAGGTGTTACCAACTAGATCGATGTGACATCGAGTCGGGGTCCTGACAGCGTTGGCATCAGAGCCGGACTGCCTGTAGGTTCTCCAAGCCAAACTGGTCGATGTTGAGTCTAGAAATTCTTTAGTTATATGTAGGGGAATTGTTTGTGGGTTGGAACGTAAGGCTCTTTTTACTCCTTATACCTTATGACTTTCTGATCTGAGTCAGTCCATTCTTCCACCGGGGATTAAGGAATTAGGATCTATTCTCTCTATCAGGATCATGTGTTACTAATCAGTAGTACCTTATAGGTTTGATGGATACAAGCCTAGTTCAGATCTACTACCACATTGTGTTGTTAGAATGGTTTCAGAACTTTGATATGATGATGTTGAGTATGTACGAAATCCTTTGTCAAATGTCTCAATCCTTCTTGAGCATTTACAGCTGTTATGCTGCCGAAATTTTGCTAGAAGTCCTAATGCCTTTGCATTATGATTGTGCTTTCAGATGGCCACTCGCGACCTCAATCAAGTGGTTCGCCTGACTCGATGCCTAGATGTACCCGGCCATACTGCTAAGTTGGTCAGGGTAATGACTGAGGCTGGATACCGCTGGTATCCTGAGTACACGGTCGAAGAGCAATTCCGGGACTTCAATCAAAGCCAGTATCTCTGCACTGTCAGGATATTTCCATCTTATCCTGGATCCACCGAGCCTCTTCACTGCTCCTATGGACTCGGGGTTACTATTGAGATGGCTGTGCAGGACGCCGCCTACTCTATGATGACCATTATGCGAGTCAGATCTGGTTTATTTCGGGACTCTGATTTCCGGTATATGCCAGGATCACTTCCGGGAGCACAAGGGTATCTCCAGGCTATCTATGCTGACCCCACTCAGGAGGATTCACGGACTCGCACCACTGCTGAGATGCTCGAGGATAAGGACCGTGAAAATCGGGCCTTGAGGTTAGAGCTCTTCAATACCCGTGCTGACCACTGGGCCACTTTGACTCGGTTCGCACCGGCGGTGCAAGCTGGATATTCAGATATGCGCGATCTCTATCCTGTGAGATCTGCTCTGCCGGACGTGATGGTTTGGCGTGATGTAGGAGGCATCACCCCACCTCGCGGTCCCCGCAGGCCACCGTTTGCTGGTCCAAGGCCTCATCCTAGCCCCTATGGTCCACAAGCTCCGCGAGACCATCTGTTTCCGGATGATCATGTTGAACTTCCAGGCTATGGAGGTGACTTCTACGAGGACTACTACGGATCGGTCTGAGTTAGTGGTAGTATCACTAGTTCGCACTAGCTGTGTCGTCTATCGTCCCGCGTGACTCGTGGGATATGACTTAGCTTGTACTCTTCCGGAGGTGTAGAAAAGTAATGTATAGGAGTTTGGGATGCCTTCGATAAGATGTAATCCTTTTTCACCGTAATAGTACTTTGTTTGGTCTTGTACTAAACCCTGTATGGTGTGTATGACGATGGAATAAAAGAAGCAGTTTCTGTATCTACCATGTCATACGGATGATCATCTTGCATTCCGACTTATTCCTTACATTATGTATCCTATGTCGGAATTTTATCATCCTGACTAAAACATTGTCTTGATTACCTAGGATGGTCAACACGCGCGCTAACCCTGCTTCCCAAGAGCAGGCCGAAGGCAGTGAAGCCAGGGATGCAAATCTGCCTCATCCCCCTTCACTAGCCGAGGTTATGATGGAAGGTGAGAGAAACAAGCGGGAGACCAACCGTTTGTTGGAGCGTATTGAACAGAATACAACACACCAACAGAGGGCTAACGTGGTGTCACTCAGTGATTTTATCAAATTGCATCCACCCACGTTCCACCACTCCATCGAGCCTCTCGACGCTGATGACTGGCTTCGCAGTATCTCTCACAAACTGCGTTCCGCGCTGGTAGCGGAGGCTGACAAGGTCACCTTTGCTGCATATCATCTTGAAGGCCCCGCCAGTCTATGGTGGGAGAATTATGGAGCTATGCGCCCAGCGGGCCATGTCACTACTTGGGCTGAGTTCAGCGAGGCTTTCCATGAACATCACATTCCGGAGGGTCTCATGGACCGTAAGCGTGAAGAATTTTGCAATTTCACCCAAGGCCGACTTTCTGTGGATGCCTATAGCAGGGAGTTTGGTAAGCTCGCCCGATATGCAACTGAGGAAGTGTCTACTGATGCCAAGAAGCAAGCAAGGTTCCGTAAGGGCCTTAGTCCTGAGCTTCGCCGCGACCTCCGTCTGCATGAGTGCACATCTTTTCCGAAACTTGTCAACAAAGCCATCAGTGCTGAAACTGGTCAGACTGATTATGACGCAACACGCAAGCATGGCCGTGACATGGGTTCCTCATCCGGTGCTGGTCCTCAGAAGCGCCGCGTGTGGGTACCCAACACCGCCCTACCACCCAGATTCACACCGAGGCCATCTTTCCAGGCGCCTCGCCCCGTTCAACAGTCTGCTCCAGCCAAGCCCTATGGAGGTCCAACCAATAATGCTCCTCCACGTACCAGTTCCGTGACTTGTTTCAAATGTGGGGAATCTGGTCACTATATGCGTGAGTGTCCCCAGACCAACCCCAACCAATCCGCTAAAGCTGTTGGCCGTGGCAAGCCGACAGGAAAAATATTCCACGCCAAGCCGGTCACCGCTTCACGTGGCCATGTCAACTGTATCTCTGCCGAAGAAGCTCAAGAGGATCCCAACGTCGTTCTCGGTACACTTCTTGTTAATTGTCACCCGGCATCTGTTCTTTTCGATACAGGAGCCTCTCATTCTTTTATATCTGAAAATTATGCTCGTTTGCATAACGTTGCATTTTGTGACTTGCCATCCACTATGGAAATCTCTACCCCTGGGTCTAGATGGCAGACCTCTAGGGTAAGTTATGGAAATGAAATCCAAGTCGACAGACTTGTTTTCCTCGCGTCTTTAATAGCCCTTAAATCTTCAGATATTAATATCATTTTGGGTATGGACTGGATGTCAGCTCATCAAGCCAAAATTGATTGCTTCTCTAGGACTGTTCAACTCACCCATCCTTCGGGGAAGATAGTCAATGTCTTGACCCGAATAGCCAAGCGACAATTATATTCTCTTAACGCCAGCCCTTTGCCAGACCTTGAGGACGTGCCGGTAGTCTGTGACTTCCCGGATGTCTTTCCAGAGGAATTGCCAGGTGTTCCACCTGACAGGGATGTTGAGTTCGTAATAGACCTCATTCCGGGAACCGTTCCGATTGCTAGAAGACCTTATAAGATGGAACCACTAGAACTAGCCGAGCTTAAGAAACAACTCGATGAATCCTTGAAAAAGGGTTTCATCCGCCCTAGTTCATCACCGTGGGCTTGCCCCGTCCTATTCGTCAAGAAGAAGGATGGTACGGACCGGATGGTTGTAGATTACCGACCTGTCAATTTGGTCACAATCAAGAACAAATACCCGCTTCCCAGGATCAACGACCTGTATGATCAGCTCGCTGGATCCTCAGTCTTCTCCAAGATGGATTTGAGGTTGGGCTACCATCAAATCAAAATCAGAAACGGGGACATTCCTAAAACGGCCTTTGTTACTCGTTATGGCCAATACGAGTACACCGTCATGTCCTTCGGTTTAACCAACGCTCCAGCCACCTTTTCTCGGTTAATGAACTCAATCTTCATGGAGTATTTGGATAAATTCGTCGTAGTTTATCTCGATGATATACTCATCTACTCCAAGAATGAGGAAGAACATGCCGAACATTTAAGGCTAGTGTTGAAGAAACTTCGAGAGCATCGCCTTTATGCCAAATTTTCTAAATGTGAATTCTGGTTGTCAGAAGTGACCTATCTGGGTCATGTAATATCTGGTAAAGGTATTGCTGTTAACCCTGAGCGAGTTCAAGCCGTCCCTAATTGGACTCCGCCTGAATCGGTCAAGCAAGTTCGGAGTTTTCTAGGCTTAGCGAGCTATTGCCGTCGCTTTGTCGAGAACTTCTCCAAGGTTGCCAAACCTCTAACCGAACTCCTCAAGAAAGATAAGAAGTTCGAATGGACTCCACAATGTGAGCACAGCTTTCAGGAACTGAAAAGACGCCTGACCTCTGCTCCCGTGCTGGTACCGCCAGACTTCTCCAAGGACTTCGTTATCTACTACGACGCCTCGCGACAAGGACTAGGTTGCATTCTCATGCAAGATCGACACGTAATTGCTTACGCTTCACGGCAATTGCACCCACATGAGGAGAATTATCCTACTCATGATCTAGAGCTTGCAGCCGTAGTCTATGCACTTAAGACCTGGCGACATTACCTCCTCGGTAATCGTTGCGAAATATTCACTGATCACCAAAGTCTGAAGTACATTTTCACCCAACCGGATTTGAATCTCAGGCAGAGACGTTGGGTTGAGCTGATCACAGACTTCGACTTAGGAATAACTTACACCCCAGGAAAAGCCAACGTCATGGCTGATGCGCTAAGTCATAAATCTTATTGTAACAACCTGATGTTACAACAAAGTCAACCGCTTCTCCATGAGGAATTTCGGAAACTTAACCTTCACATTGTACCTCAAGGTTTTCTTTCCACCTTGGTGGCAAAACCTACCCTTACGGATCAAATTATCAAAGCACAGAAGGTAGATCCGGGAATCTCCCGCATCAAGAGGAACATTCAGAAAGGAATTGCGGATTGTTTCTCCATTAATGATCAAGGAGTCGTATACTTCGGGAATCGACTAGTGGTTCCCAAAGGCGATTAATCCTTAAGGAAGCTCATGAATCTCCTCTCACCATTCATCCCGGTAGCACTAAGATGTATCAGGACCTACGCCAGAGGTTCTGGTGGACTAGGATGAAGAGAGAAATTGCTCAGTATATTGCAAATTGCAACGTCTGTCGTCGTCTAAAAGCAGAGCATCAACGGCCTGCTGGCACCCTTCAACCCTTAGCTATTCCTGAATGGAAATGGGATAAAATTGGTATGGATTTCATTACCGGTTTTCCCAGGACCAAGGGAGGGAATAATGCTATTTTCGTCGTGATCGATCGTCTTTCCAAAGTAGCCCATTTCTTACCTGTTCGTGAGAGTATAACCGCTAGTCAGCTGGCAGATTTGTACATCTCCCGAATAGTGTCTCTCCATGGTGTTCCTTTGGAAATTAACTCGGATCGAGGAAGTCTTTTCACCTCTCGATTTTGGGAAAGTTTCCAAAATGCTATGGGGACTCGTCTCTCTTTTAGCACCGCTTTCCACCCTCAGTCAAGTGGTCAAGTGGAACGCGTCAACCAAATTCTAGAAGACATGCTTCGAGCCTCTGTTATCTCTTTCGGAATGGACTGGGAGAAGTGCCTTCCATTTGCCGAATTCGCCTACAACAACAGCTATCAATCTAGCTTGGGTAAAGCCCCTTTTGAAGTTCTCTATGGACGACGATGTCGAACACCCCTTAACTGGTCAGAGACCGGGGAAAGACAATTCTTTGGCCCGGATATGATTCAAGAAGCAGAAGAACAAGTTCGTATCGTTCGTGAAAAGTTGAAAACAGCCCAATCTCGTCAAAAGAGTCAATATGACCGAAAACATAAGGCTATGACTTTCGAGGTTGACGAGAAGGCTTATCTTCGGGTCACCCCTCTGAAGGGAACCCATCGTTTCGGTATCAAAGGCAAATTGGCTCCTCGTTACATTGGACCTTTTCGCATTCTTGCCAAACGAGGAGAAGTTGCCTACCAGTTGGAACTACCTCCGCACCTCTCCAGAGTTCACGATGTCTTCCACGTTTCTCAACTCAGGCGTTGCTTCTCGG
>NC_057810.1:292276695-292300666 GCF_018294505.1 Triticum aestivum | reverse complement strand
ATGGCCGACACCATCGCCGCCACCCCCTCGCCGTAGCCACGCCCTCCGTCCACCCCACGCCGTGCCACCGTGTCCAAGAGCTTCGCCGGCGTCCACTTCATCGAGCTAGCCGAGCCCCATGTGCTCGAGCGGCCCGAGACCACCGCACCGACCTCGCCCGAGCTCGCCGTCGCCGGAGATCCCCTTCAACGCCGTCGCTGCCTCAGCTCGTCCCCGACCCCGCCGGTGGCCTCTACGGGAGCGCTGTGAGCCTAGCTACTCCTCCGACCCTCTTTCTCTCATTCCCGAGCCGTGTAGCCACCGCACGAGGATCACACGCCCGCACCGCCGCGGATCTCGTCGCCGACGTGCTTCCGGCCACACTCCGGCCACAAGATGGTGTCCATCTTACTCACCGAGTCCCACAGCACCTAGCTAGCCACTCCACGAGCCTCACCGACCCCTCTAGCGCCAAGTTCATCCTCGACCGAACCCCGGTGGCCGCCAAAGTCGTCGCCGGCGCCAACTCCGGCCACCCCGACCCCAACGGACTCCGCCAAGAGCTGCGGTTTGTCCTCAGCTCCACTCCGGTGGTCTCCGCGGTCCATTTGGTGGCCGAAATGGCCAAAACCACTCCCGCCGCCGCGTCGGGCTCGCTGGCGGCTAAACGCCGGCAGCCGACTTTGACTTTGACCACGGGTGGGCCCTGGTTGACTCCCCTGAGTCAATGACAGGTGGGGCCCAGCCCTGTTAATTAAACAGGTTTAGTTTTAATTAAACTTTAATTGAAATAATCACCCTGACATGCGGGACCCACTGTCAGGTTTGACCCAGACCTGTCCCGTTGACCTGCTGACGTCACACTGACGTCAGGCTGACGCAGTAATTGATTTTCTGGATTTAAATTTAAATCAGAAAATTCCAGAATATTATTTAAACTTCAAAAATTCATAACTTTTATTCTGTAACTCCAAATTGGACAAATTATATATGAAAAATGATCAGAAAAATCCAATCTATCCATCTGTACTATTTTCATGCATGATCAAACAAGTTAAATTGATGTTTTAAGCAGAACAAGGAAAAGCACTTTAAAAGACCATATTTGAATTTGAAATTTGAATCCTTGATTCAAATTTGTTCAAACCCCTCTGGTTTTAGTTGCATTAGCCCAACACACTCATATTGCCATGTTTCATGCATGCATCATATTGTTGCACATTGTTTGGTGATAGTTGTGTATCGGTGTCCTTTGCGACAGGTTCTGCCCCCGAGGAGTACCGTGATTACCCTAACGAAGAACCATATCAGTGCATCGAACCATCAGGCAAGCAACCAACCATTTGATCATATCGATACAATCCCATGTTCTCGCACCTGCTCTCTTTTACTGCATGAAGACAACGCGATTCAAACTGCTGTGTGCCACGGTAGTTGAACCCATTTCCTCTGCATGACCTGTCATTGCCACAGTAACTAGATGAAACCCACTAGCATGTGTAGGAGTTGATTGAGCCCTATGTATGTGTTGTTCCTACCTTGCTATGCCTGCTATGCTTAGAGTCGTGTCAGGTCTGGTTCATCTGGGTGATGGGCTAGAGTGAAATGATTATGTTGGTAATGAGAGTGGTGTGGTGAACACGATTTGGTAAAGGTATCGATGAGAGGCCATGTAGGAGTACATGGTGGGTTGTTTCATTGAAACCGACCTTAAGCACTGAGATCTGTATGTGTGATTTAAGAATCAGCTACTACCATGCATTGGGCCCGAAACCAATGGACCCTCTCGGCTTCTTATTCACCCTAGTTCTCCGTCCAGGAGTTGCAAGTAGTTTCTGGTGTTTGTAGCCTACTGGAGGCCGTGGACAGCGCTGACCGTAGGGGTGGGCTGTGATGCGGTAGGTACGTGGCCGGGTGTACCGAATACCCGTTAGGTATCTCGGGAACCCTGTTCACATCGTTCGGGGCCGTATGGGAAACCTCGGCCGGACTCCCTGCGGATGGAACCTGAATAGGCGATAAACCTGGACTGGAGGCTTAGGTGATTAGGTAGGTCGTGGCCGACACCCACGTTGGGCTTCCGCTTGAAGGTTGCCGAGTACATGTCGTGTAAGCGACGATAAGTGGTGAGAGCGTGTATGAAGAAGTACACCCTTGCAGGGTTAACATGATCTATTCGAATAGCCGCGTCCGCGGTAAAGGACTACTTGGTTGCCTATACAGTTCATAGACAAGTAAATGGATACTGTTAAAAGCCTCAAGATAAGTGTGAGTGCCGAGGATGGCTCTTCCGTAGGAAGATGGAGGTGGATCCTCGGTAGTGTATTGAAGTGGTGAGTAGTGGACTCGTGTGCGCAAAACCATTTCAAGTTGGAGTATCGTAGGTTAGCCTAGCCAAGAGTCAAAGCTGGCTTGCTGCAATAACTCCACCAACCCTTCTTGATACTATGCATGTATGTAGGATCTGATGTAAGTCTTGCTGAGTACCTTTGTACTCATGTTGCTATAATCTACATTTTACAGAAGACGCTACAACCCCTTCTGATGGGTTCTATGTAGACGTTGACATCAACGAGTAGGCTAAAGACCCAGGTGGTGACCCTGAGCTTGTGATGGACCACGTAGTATAGCTAGGCTTTCCAAGCCTCTTTTATTTTACTAGTTGTCTGTACTCAGACAAGTTACTTCCGCTGCTGGTTTGTATGACTGTATGACTTGTATGTTGGGTCGTGAGACCCGTACCTTTGTGTATGTTATGTATGGCTCACTGAGCCTTAAATAAAGTACTTGTGTCGTAGAGTCATGTTGTGATGCTTCGTTGTATTTGCACATATCGAGCATATTGTGTGTATGATTGAAATGCTTGGTATGTGTGGGATCTGACTATCTAGTTGTTTATCTTTAGTAGCCTCTCTTACCGGGAAATGTCTCCTAGTGTTACCGCTGAGCCATGGTAGCTTGCTACTGCTCTGGAACACTTAGGCTGGCCGGCATGTGTCCTTCTTCGTTCCTGTGTCTGTCCCTTCGGGGAAATGTCACGCTTTGAGTACCGGAGTCCTGTTAGCCCGCTACAGCCCGGTTTACCGGAGTCCTGCTAGCCCAGTGCTACAGCCCGTACCCACTTGCTGATGACCGACACGTTCGAAGCTGGGTCATGGATGCCTGTCCCTGTAAGTCTGTGCCACTTTGGGTTTACGACTAGTCATGTCAGCCCGGGCTCTTTATCATATGGATGCTAGCGACACTATCATATACGTGAGCCAAAAGGCGCAAACGGTCCCGGGAAAAGGTAAGACGACACCCGTGGGGATACCGTGCGTGAGGCCGCAAAGTGATATGAGGTGTTACCAGCTAGATCGATGTGACATCGAGTCGGGGTCCTGACAGAGGCCCTGCGTAATCAGCCTCCGCAACTCATCATCCCCCTCCGCACCATGGCCCCCCGAAAACCCGGTGCCCCCGCTAGAGGAAGCCGACCATGACCAGCCGACAATGGAGAGGGAGGGGGGCGAAGTAGTCGTCCCGGAGGGCAAAGTAGTGCCGCCGCCATTGGCCAGGACGGGCCAAGGCGGCCGACCGGAAGCGCCGCCTGCACAGCCGGCTGGAGGTGACCCGGCCGTGGGGGCAGATCTCGTAGTCCTCTCGCCGACTCGTCGGCGCGCAGGCAAGGCGACTTCCGAGCTAGAGCCGCAAAGGGTCGCGGGCTCAATCTCATTGTCCCATGACCTGGAGACGGCCAGCGTCAGCTCGCCGGGATGGACGCGGGTGGCGGGACGGCCGTGCTAAATGTGGCCGCGCAAGATATTCGGAGCCGGCTTCAGTCCCAGGGCGCCTCGCTGAAGCAGTGCACCCAAGAGTTTCTCGCGACGCGGTCGGCCATCCGGGTAAGTTTTCTTGATTTCTTCCGTGGGGGCGCGTCAGCGTACCTACTGGGTGTAGTCCCCGAGTTCCGAGCCGGCTGCCGAGCAGGCGGCTTGGAACTTCTCAAAAGGCTTTTGATTTAATGGCTCATTCTTGTTTGCGCCTTCGTCTTATTCGCAGGACTATCACAACCTCCATGTTGCTGCCTTCAACTCCCAGGCCTGGGAGATGGGCCAGAAGGCCGCCGATCTGACGGAGAGTCGTATTAAGTGTTTTCATTTTTCTATCTCATGTGGGGGCGTGTCAGCGCACCCACTGGGTATAGTCCCCGAGATGCGGGCCGACTGTTGAGAAGTCGGGTCGGATCTTTCTTGACGACTTCTTCCTCATCTTCTTATTCTTTACGTCTGTAGGGGCCAATGCCGACTTGAGGGAGCAGCTCGGCATAGCTCTGACCGCCCTTCGTGCCAAAGAGACTGACTGTAGCGCCTTAGCCCAGGAGCATGATCGCCTGGCCAAGAAGCTGGCCGACCAGGAGGAGAACCACAAGGCACAGGACAGTGAGGCCACCCTCAAAGCCTAGTGCGAGACGGAGGCGACAAGCTGGGCTGAGGCGAGGTAGGCGCTGGGCGAGGGCTATAGCCGGGTTGAGGATCTGATCAATGGTAGGACGCATTCCTCTTCGTCCCTTTGCTCATCCCCATCATCTGATCGTTCCTCTAACTTGCTTTATTTCTTTCTTCTTTCCGCAGAATACTTTCCCGGCTACTCTGTTGCCGCCAACCAGGCCATCGAAGCTCACCGCGAGGCCTGACGCCAGACTGGGGCCAAGATTCCACCGGGTGCTAACTGGACGCTTGAAGAGCAGCTTCTGGCGATTCAAGCCCGACTTCAGCCGGCCTACTGCATGCTCCGCCGCCTTCAGCGTGTCGGAGCACAAGTGCTGACCGCCCTCTGGCCTGGCGAGGTGATTCCCCACACCCCCAATCGTACGGCCGACTGGCTGGAGGTGGCAGTCGGCCGCTTCGAGGCCTGGAAGGCTTCTGCAGCTCGGTGCGGGGCGCAGCAGGCGCTGGAGTTCGTCCGGGGCTGGTATCCTGGGCTGAACTTGGACCAGCTGCGCACCTGGCGGCAGGAGGCTGACGAGGAGCTGAAGGCGGTGCGGCCGGCTATTATCCAGCGCGCCTCGGCGATTGCGACTTCACCGACACCAGCGCATTTGCTCCTGAGGTGAATGAAGACGGCGTTGCTTAGCCGGAGGAGTGGTTCGGGCAGAACCCGACGGAGGGAGAGCACTCGGCGGAGGAGATTGACTCCAGCGATGAGGGCGAAGAGGAGGAAGAGGAGGATGGTGAAGATGCCATGCCGGATGGTGGAGCGACCGACTAGCCTCAGCCTGACCGTGCCTCCAGCAATGAGGCGCGCGGGGGAACGCCGCCTGTCGCAGGTTGCGACAAGCCGAGACTCACCAGCCGGCCACTCCCCCGGCCAACACTTCTGTTTCCACCATCCTGCCTGACACTCCTATTGCTCCCCTGGCCTAACTTTCCGCCTTTACCTTCCTGCTAGTTACTTTTGAACAACTTTTTATTAAATTTGCGTAGTTCCACCCACTGGGGGTGTATTCAAACTATGCTGAATGCCGGCCTTTCGAAGGCCTTTTGTGTAAATATAAATATGCATGTGCTTGGCTTGCATTCCTAGTTGCTTTTTATCTTTGGCTGCTTTCCTTTGCCGCCCTCCCTTGGCCGCCGCCTTCCCAGTCGGACAGCTGCTCTGCAGTCTGTGGCTGGGTAAGGACCTGGCCGTCTAGGAGGGCAAGTACTCGAGCTTTCTTAGATTGTAGCAAGGTAAGAAGGGAAGCCGGCCAGCCGGCTGTTCTGACAGCCGGTTGGCGGGGGGAAAGCCGACTTGAGTTATATAAGTTCGCTAGTCCTTAGCCGTTTTTTCGTGTGGGCATCCTTTCCTGCCTTTGACTCTTGTTAGTCGGACAGTCGATTCTTCGAGCTGTGACTTTCAACAAGAAAGGGCTTGGGTGCCGGCACACTATTTGTCTGACTGCAGGTAGAACTTAAATATAACCCAAGGCGGCAAGTCCCCGGGCCGACTAATCGAACCCGATGCCGGACGACAAAATGAGTGTGATAACATAAACATGGGCACGATACTCATCATTCATAGATAAAAGAGGGTAGTCCCTGAGTACTCCTCGGGGAGCCCGTTGTCTCATACTTAGTACAAAAGGTAGCGTGGTACATACTGCATTTTAACTATAAAATCTTTGGAGGAGATTGGCGTTCCATGGTCGTTCCGACTCCTTGCCGGAATCATCCCTCTTGCGTGCCTTCGGCTTCTGTGCGTGGATCAAGTAATAGGAGTCCTTGCCTAGGGCTCGGCTGATGACAAATGGGCCTTCCCAAGGGGCCGAGAGCTTGTGCTGGCCGGCTGTTCACTGGATCAGTAGGAGCACAAGGTCACCCTCTTGGAAGGATGTCGGCTTGACCTTCCGGCTGTGGTACCGGCGTAGACCTTGCTGGTAGATGGCGGACCGACTGAGGGCTAACAGCTGGCCCTCTTCCAGCAGATCGACGCCGTCTTATCATGCTTCCTTCGCCTCCACTTCCGTGTACATGGTGACCCAAGGTGAGTCGAACTCAATGTCAGTCGGGATGACAGCCTCGGCACCCAGGAAGAAAGGAGGGAAGCCGGTTGACTTGTTTGGAGTAGTGCACAAGCTCCAGAGGACGGCCGAACGCTCCAGCGGTACGACCAGTCGAGGCTTGATGCCGGAGAGGATGAGGCCGTTTGCTCTCTCAACTTGGCCGTTAGACTGTGGGTGGGCAACAGACGCTAAGTCCAGTCAGATGCCGTGAGTTGCGCAGAAATGTGCCAATGCTCCCTTGGCAAAATTCGTGCCGTTGTCGGTGATGATGCTATGCAGTGTGCCGTATCGGGTTGTGATATCTGCAATGAATGTTACGGCAGTCGGCCCATTTAACTTCTTGATCGGCTTTGCATCAATCCACTTGGTAAATTTGTCCACGGCGACAAGCAGATGTGTCATACCACCGCGTGCCGTTTTGAATGGGCCCACCATATCCAACCCCCAAATGGAAAAGGGCCAAGTGAGGGGGATGGTCTTGAGTGCAGAAGCCGGCAGGTGTTGCTTGGAGCTGAAGACTTGGCACCCTTTGCAGTGCTTGACTAGTTCCTTGCCGTCGTCCAAAGCAGTCAGCCAAAAGAAACCATGGCGGAAAGCTTTGGCGACAAGTGATCTTGAGGCTGCGTGGTGGCCGCATTCGCCTTGGTGTATATCTTCGAGGGTTGCTATGCCCTTCTCTGGCTCGAGACAGCGCTGGAAGACTCCAGTTGCACTGCGCCTAACAAGCTCTCGGTTCATTATTGTGTAGGCTCCGGCTCGGCGTTGGACTTGCCTTGTCGAGATCTCGTCAGTCGGCAACTCCCTGTTAATCAGGAAATTGAGGATGGGCTGGGCCGATAACAAAGCTGTGACTTCTTCTGTTGTCAAGGTGGCTACCACAACCAGGGCGGGTGGTATGGGTGGTGAAGAGTTGGAGTCGGCCACCGCCTGTTGTGTTGATGCAGTCCCCGGGCCGACTGCAGTAGTCCCCGAGCCGTGTTATGAAGTCCCCGGGCCGGGTACGACTACAGCAGTCGCCGAGCCGCCTGTCGAAGTCCCCGAGCCGCCTGCTTGGTTCCCCAAGCCGGCTCCGACTACGTCAGGGTCAAGCGGCACGAAGATGGAATCGAACCCTGGAGATGGCTTGATAGACGGCTTAAGGAGGCGTTGGACGGAGACGCCGATTGGTATAGGTTGCCGGGTGGAGCCTATTCGGGCTAGGGCATCTGCTTGCTCGTTGTCGGCCCGTGCCACATGGAGGAACTCGCAGCCTTCAAAGTATTCGCTGAGTTGCTAAACAAGGAAGCGGTAGCTCGCCATGTTTGCTTCCTTGGCCTCCCAGTCGCTGGATGATTGTTGGACTACCAAGTCTGAGTCACCATAACACAGGATCCGGCGGATGCCGAGTTCATTGGTTAGCCGGAGCCCATGTATGAGCACCTCGTACTCGGACACATTGTTGGAGGTGGCAAAATGAATTTGCAATGTGTATCTGAGCTTGTCGCCCTTGGGAGAGGTATGGACGATGCCAGCTCCCAAGCCGGTGCGCATCTTGGATCCATCGAAGTGCATCCGCCAATGAGTGGAGTCGGGCGCAGGCGGCAGGTACTGGGTCTTGGCCCAATCGACGAGGAAGTCGGCCAATGCTTGGGATTTTATGGCGGTGCGGGGCTGGTAGAATATCGTACAAGGGGCCAGCGCAATGGCCCATTTGGCCACCGGGCCGGATGCATCCCGGCTACCTACGATCTCGGCCAGTAGGGCAGTGCATACGATCTCGGCTCTTGGAAATAGGGCTTGAGCTTCTTGGTGGCGAAGTACACACCATAACACATGTTCTGATAGTGCGGATAGTTCTGCTTTGATGTGGACAATACTTCACTCAGGTAATAGACTGGCCTCTGGACTGGCTGAACTCGGCCCTCCTCCGGGCGTTGGACCATGATGACAGCACTGACGACTCGGCTGGTGGCGGCAATGTAAAGGAGCATGGGATCTTTCTTAGTCGGTGCCGCCAGGACGGGCAGCGTGGTCAGCATTTTTTTAACTTGTGTAAAGCTTGATCTGCTTGGTCGTTCCACTCGAAGTGAGTGAACTTCTTCATGAGTCGATAGAGAGGGAGGGCCTTCTTCCTGAGCCGGGTGATGAAGCGGTTGAGGGAGGCCAAGCATCCGGTGAATTCCTGGACATCTCTTAGCTTGGTAGGAATCTCCATTCTCTCTATAGCCTTGATCTTCACTGGGTTGCATTCGATGCCGCGTTCAGAGACCAGGAAGCCTAGGAGCTGGCCGTCTGGAACTCCGAACATGCATTTTTCTGGATTGAGCTTGATCTGAAACCGGCGCAGGTTCTCGAACGTCTCTTTAAGGTCTTCTAGTAGGGTGCCGCGCTTCTCCGTCTTCACCACAATGTCGTCTACATAGACGTGGGCATTTCTGCCGAGTTGCTTGAGGAGGCATTTCTGCATGCAACGCTGAAAAGTGGCATCGGCATTTCTCAAGACGAATGTCATAGTCAGGTAGCAGAAAGCTCCGAATGGTGTGATGAAGGCGGTCTTCAGACGGTCAGCTGGGTCCAATTTTATCTGGTAGTAGCCTGAGTAAGCATCCAAAAAACTCAGTAGCTCGCATCCGGCTGTGGAGTCTATCACTTGATCAATCCTTGGTAGGGCAAAAGGATCCTTGGGGCGGGCTTTGTTGAGGCTTGTGTAGTCAATGCACATGCGGCATTGTTTGTTATTCTTCAACACTAGGACCGGGTTGGCAAGCCACTCAGGAAAGAAAACCTCCATGATGAAGCCAGATGCCAGAAGCCGGGTTATTTCTTCTCCGACTACTCTTCTCTTCTCCTCTGACAATCGGCACAAGGGCTGCTTGACCGGCTTGGCGTCCTTCCGGACGTGTAGCTTGTGCTCGGCGTAATCCGTTGGAAAACTTGGCATGTCTTTGGGAGACCATGCAAAGATGTCGCGATTCTCACGGAGGAAATCGACTAGCTCGCTCTCTTATTTGCAGTCAAGGCCGGTTCCCATGATGGCATACCTCTCCGGCTGCTCCGATTCTAGAGGTATCTTGTTGGTTTCTTTGGCCGGCTAGAAAGAACACTGAGCCTCATATTCCTCGGGATCGTTGGACAAGGCCGGCTGCTTGCCGGCCATGGCCACGACCTGGGATCGTTGGACTTGGCCAGCCGACTGCTAGCAGCCGCACACTCGGTGGATTTCTTGTAGTCTCCTAATATGGTGATGACGCCCTTGGAGCTCGGCATCTTCATCTTGAGGTAGGCGTAATAGGGCACAGCCATGAACTTGGACAATGCAGGTCGGCCAAGCAGCGCGTGGTAAGGGCTCTCCGGATCCACTACCTCAAACCATTTGGCTTCTCGCTGGAAATGATCTTTGTCTCCAAAGAGGACGTCTATCTTGATCTTGCCGATCGGAGCACAGGATAGACCAGGTACGATGCCATGAAACAGAGTCCGACTCGGCATGAGCTGCTTTGCCTTGATATTCAACTTCTCCATGGTACCACGGTACAGTATGTTGATGCTGCTTCCGCCATCTATCAGCACGCGGGAGAATTGGGCAGCCTGCCGATCTGTCGCGAGGGTGGCATCCAAAACCAATGCATAAGAGTCGGGAGATGGCATCACCTCTAGGTGATCGGCCCGGCTCCAACTAATAGGTTTCTACGACCAGCACATGAACTCGGGGTTGTTGGATGCGACCGCGTTGACTTCTTGGTGTTCTCGGCACCGACTTCGCCGATCCTCTGGCTGGCTTGTAAAGACGATGTAGGGAGCATGCTCATCAGGGAACTCGTCGTGGACGGCTCCGACTGCTGGCCGAGCGGCCGGCTATTGAGGAGCCGGAGCCGGCTGACCAGCAGGTGGAGACGGCACCAGTCCCTTGCCCTTGGAGATTCGCGTGAGCCAAAGGCATTTCCGAGTGGTGTGGTTGGAGGCCTTCGCGCCGCTGTGACACTTGGAGGGGGCATCAAGGGCTTGCTCGTACGAGAAACCCGGCTGCCAAGCCGGCCTGCCGCCCTTCTATTTCTTGGGCGCGGGCCGCCCCTCAAGTTGTTCATCTTCGACTGTGGCTACTTGCCGACTGGCGGAAATCGGCATCGGAGCCTTGCACTCGTTGTTGTTCTGGTACGGGCGCCAAGTGGACTCTCCAGCCAGCGTCTTGAGAACCGGTGCCAGCACCTTCCCGGAGGAATCTACTCGAAGCTCGGTCTTCATGGAGGAGTCGGACATGGCGTATTTGTCCGCGATGACTAGCATCTCGTCGAGGGTAGTCGGCTCATCACAGAGGAGTCACTGCTTGAGGAGGGTGCCTTCCCGACACCCGGCCGTGAAGTACTGTATGGCTTGAACCTCGTGCACCCCTTCGCTGGAGTTTGAGAGCTCGGCCCAACACGTGAGGTAGTCGCGAGTCAAGTTGTTGGGTCCTTGTATGCACAAGGAGAGCTGTTGGGGTTTGGGAGCCCGCTTGTAGGTGCTGGTGAAGTTGCGGATGAAGGCTTCCGTGAAGTCGAGCCAGCTGTTAATGCTGTAGGGCTTGAGGCTATTGAGCCAGGTGTGCGCCGTACCCTGGAGCACCAGGGGGATGTATTTTATGGCAACACACCTATTGTCTTTCGCTATGCGGACTGCGGTGGAGTAGTCAATCAACCAATCCTCCGGCTTCACGGAGCCGTTGTACTTGGGCGTGTCTCTTGGGAGCGAGAACCCTTTGGGGAAGGGCTCGTCGCGGATGCGGGGGCCGAAGCATGGCGGGCCGATATCATCTTCTTCTTCTAATGCCAGCGATCGCGCAGGGCGGTCGATCCGATGGCGGGCATCGTTTTCGCCGACTCCTTCACGGCGACCTAGTCGGCCGCTAAGAGTCGGATGCGTGACAGGTGGTGGGGTGGGATATCTCTCCCCACGAGGCGTAGGAGGAGGCGGATCGCCTCGTCGCTCCATGGCTCCAGGGTGGCCTTCTGCGTCGCGCTCGATAGTTACTCGAGTCCGGCTATGACTGGCAGCCGACTCCTTTTCCTGCATTGTGCGGGCTCCGCCCGCAGTCGGCGTGCGCGATGTCGCACCATGCTCTCGGCGCGGGGGAGGGCTTTCGGCGCGGACGCCGGCTTCGTGCCGCTTTGCGGCCGCGTCGATCAGCTACTGGATTCGCCTGGTCATATAGCGGAGCTCGTCGGCCCCTAATTTGTTCAGCTCGTCTACGACCGACTGGGCGGCGCGTAGGTTCTTAAGAGGCGTGGCGTAGACTGGGCATTCTGCCCCCAGCATGTTGGTGATGGCCGCGCCGTGTTTCTGGACAATGCCGGCCCGGCTCGGTCCGTCGGGAGGTGGCATGCCAAAGGCGGCGTGGTCGACCTCGCACTGGTGGGCCTCGGTGAGGCGTCTCATGGTGGCTAGCTTCTGGCCCTCTGCGACGAGGGCAAGGTGGCGTGCCTCCAGCGCCTCGGTGTCGGCGTCGGCCGGGATGGGGACGGACAAGTCCTGCAGCACCGCTTGCAGGGCATCGTGGGTGTTCTCGCCGGAGGCGACTCCGTGGCTGATGACTAGCACCTCGGTAACGGTGCTGCCGCCACTGTCGGCTCGCGGAAGAGGATCGTCGAAAACCACCACGTTGGTGGGGAAAGCATCAAGTGATGCAGTGTCGGAGTCGACAACCGTCGGGTCGGTGGAGCCGACCGACTCCAAATCCACAGCAGGCTCACTGGAGACGTGGAGTTTGTCGAGGAGGCTGATGAGGCGGCTCTCGAGGCAGCCGGTGCCCGCATCAGACGTGGGCTCGTCGGAGATGCGAGCCTCGCCAAGGAGATCGGTGAGGCAGCTCACCACGCAGGCGTCATCGACACCTTGCAGCGCGTCGGCGCAAGCGCCATCGGGCGTGCCGGGCTGGCTACGCTCGCGGGGGAGGAAGAGGGTTCCCGTCCAGAACAGGTCTCCGGACGACGGTGCACCTGCCCCATGGTGGGCGCCAAATGTCGGGTGGTTGGTGCGACATAAGCCAACGGGTGGCTTATCATTGTGGGAGCCAATAAGACGTTGCCGGTGCCTGGAAACGGGATAAGGCAAATACATGCACGCCGGCGAATCTTACCTAGGTTCGGGGCTCTCCGTGGAGATAACACCCCTAGTCCGGCTCTGCGGGGTCTCCGCATGATCACTAGATCAACAAGTAGCTACAAGAGGCTCCTTGAGCTGTTTGGCGAGAGGAGGAAGAAGGGGCAATGCTAGCTCTCTTCTCCTCTCAAAGTTGTGTCTAAAACTATCAAGGTCCAACCCTTTGCATGGGTGCCCCGGGGGGTTTATATAGGCCTACCCCCGGGGGTACAATGGTAATCCGGCTGGGCCTTGGCCCAGCCATCAGTGTCTACGCCGGTCGGCTTCTCCGCCGACAGCTGGGGCCCGCAGACTGGTGGGTCCCGCCGGCTGCCGGCTTCCTGGTAGACAGGTAGGCCCCACCGCTTAGGGGTCTTGTCGGGGGCTGGTTACTGTTGCTTCAACCTTGATGACGAGGGCTTGGTCGAGGTAAGCGTGGCTACAGTGCCGCCGCCTCGCGGGCGTTCATTGTAGCCTCACCTCGTCTTGTCTCCTTAATGAGGCTCATTCTTCGAGGGAGGGAACGAGCCAGCTGAGGAGAGCCCGCCTCATCCCTGGCCGACTAGGAGGCGTGCGGCCGCCTTTGGATGTCTCTCTGGCCAAAGGGGCCCGCCGCCTGCGGGCCGTACCGTCAGGCTATCGTGGGTGATGTCATGGTCAGCATGGCAACAGTGCCACGCCGGACGGGTCATGGCAACCCTGTACGGCATACTGTAGCCATGCGAACCCCAGGATTCGGGGGCGGCGTATTTCACTGTTGCCACGCCCTGTCTCATCGTCATTACGTTGGAACAAACTTCGAGGGCCCGATCTGGGCCGCTTATTGGGGGCCGGCTTCTTGGAGTCGGCCATGTGGTGGCCGGCTTCCTGGAGTCGGCCATGTGGTGGCCAACTTTTTGGAGTCGGCCCTCTCGCGGCTTTCTTTCGGAGGGCTCTTGGCCGGGCCGCCTCCCGGTAGCCGGCCGAGGGGGTAGCCGGCCGGGGGAAGGCGGCCCCTTGTCTTGGATGCTCAATGGTTTGATCAGCCTTATTATTTTTTCAAGAGCCAGGGGAGCCGGCTAGGCTACCCTTGGCCATTTACTCCGACAGAGGGCCTGTTTGTATTTTCTTAGGGCCGTCATGTATCGACCGGCCTATGGACTTCCCATCCGAGGTTTTATTTTTGGCAGCCCAATTTATGTATTTTTTTGAAGAAAACACAGAGATCTGTTCTATTTTTCTATATAAGAATAGGAACGTGAGGTACAACTTATGTTTCCCTTCTAACTATATTATATATATTTAAATTATTTTATATGTTATTATATATTATTTTTATTGTCATCATATATTTAACAGATACTTACATATGTAAGAAAACAATATCCCACATCTTATTAACTTATAAAAAATAAT
The DNA here is from genome assembly GCF_018294505.1 of Triticum aestivum. Taxonomy (NCBI): domain Eukaryota; kingdom Viridiplantae; phylum Streptophyta; class Magnoliopsida; order Poales; family Poaceae; genus Triticum; species Triticum aestivum. Next base: position 292,286,676 of record NC_057810.1, on the reverse strand, counting down.
TTCTTAACAAATAAAATCCTGGATTGTTTTGGCACGAAAATCCTAGTGATTGTGTACAAAAGCTTGGTAAGATTTAAGGACGAATGTAATAATATCACTTATTATTTAAATATATTTATAAAAAAGTGCTCAGCCCCTTTTTATTTTTTGATCACATTGCTGGCCCAACCCAACATTATAATTAGAATCAGCCCAGCAAAATCGTGTATTTCGAGAAAGTGCAAATGGCCTGTAATTTTTTAGGAAATAAAATAAATGGGCCGCATGGACGCTACATTAATTGTTCACCCAGCCCAGCTAATGGCTGTAATTCAAAAAAAGATCAAATTGACTGTAAATTCTACCGCGCAAAGAAAAAGACTGTAAATTCTGAAAAAATGGGTTGAATACGTGCCACATTTTTGGAGGCTGAAATGGGGGCTAATAGGTCGAAGCCAACGCAAGTCGTTGTCAATTTAGTCAACAAATGATTCTGACATGTTAGCCGTTGGATTTACATCCAACGACCGGCATCCAACTTCAATCTCTCGTCTTCTTCCTCCAGCGCTGCCGGGACCACCTCCCACCTCCTGCTGCTAGCAGCTCTGCTTAGCACGCTTCGCTATGAAGCGCTACTCCATCGTTGGCCAGGCCATCCCTCCTTGGATGCGCTCGGCGCGGCGTGGTCAACACGGTCAATGAATGACACCATCAGAAGTAGATTGTGCGTGGAGAGGCTGACAGCTGGGTCCACGGCCTCACACAAGGAAATGCCTCCTTATTACGTGCAAAATAATGATTCCTCCACCTGACATCTGGGACCCACCAGAAGGGCCTCTGTATTTCACAAAAAAAAATGCCCCCCGCTCACTTGTCGGACCCACCAGCTATCTTCGCACGCAAGGAAGTCCCTCCTTATTACGAACAAAAAAATGAATACTCCCCCTGCCAGCTGGAACCCAGCATACTGGGAGGCTGACTTGTGGGCCTACCAAGTTGACGGGGACGGAGGGCTTTGTCAACTTAGTCAATATGAATGATTCTAGCTCCTGTTACCGTACGATGTTCATCCAACGGTTGTAGTGCTTCTTCAACCTCTGGTCTTCTTGCTCCAGCCGCCCAAACCAGTGCTGGTCGTGTCACGTGCTCCTGCCTCTCGTGGCCGGCTGTGATGCCACGGTGGCCTCACCGCCCCTTACTACTTCTACTGCTGGCCAGGCCAACCCTCTACTCACCCACACCCCTGTTATTCTGCGGCAGTAGCAGCCTCACACCGCAGCCGAACCAGTGAAACCTCGTACTCCTCTTCGCGTGGGCATCCACTGTTGTGTCTTCCCCGGCTCCGAGTCGTCCCCTTCCTAGGCCTCACCGTCGTCCACCATCGTGGTGCTCTCAGTGCGGCTTGGTCAACATGGTCAAGGAACGACTTCCATCTGATGTGGACTGTACGTGGAGAGGCTGACAGCTGGGTCCACGGCCGCAGCAAGGAAGTGCCTCCTTATTACGCGCAAAATAATGATTCCTCCACCTAACAGCAGGGACCCACCGGACGGGCCACCGTATTTTGCGAAAAAAGTTTTGCCCTGAGAGCTGGGACCTACAAGCTACATCTTCGCACGCAAGGAAGTGCGTCTGGGCAAAAAAAATGATTCGCCCCCTGACTGCTGGGACCCACCAGCTACATCTTCACACGCAAGGAAGTGCGTCCGAACAAAAAAACGATTCGCCCCCCTGACTGCTGGGACCCACCATCTACATCTTCACATGCAAAGGAAGTGCGTCCTGGCAAAAAAAAGGATTCGCCCCTCTGATTGCTGGGACCCACCAACTACATTTTCGCATGCAAGGAAGTGCCTGATAGTCGGGACCCACCTGGTCGAAGCGTGCGTAGCGTTGTCATTCTGGTCGCGAACGTGTACGTACATACTGGTCGTTGTAGAGGCACACACGTGTCATAGTAGAGGCGCACACATAGCATGTACATGTACGTACAGCGGCCAGGGTGCAAGAAAGAAAATATGGCCATGTACGTACATACGGGCAGGCTCTCGAACGCCTACTCGCGCATACGTACGGCCAGGTCTTGTGTACATGGCTGGGTCAGAACGGAGAAACAGCGTCATCGTCGTGTTCATGGGGAGCCAACCGGCTGGGTTGGAATGGAATGCATGGTCGTGTTCATCGGGAGGGCTTGGACGGAATAGGCGACGGAAATGAGGTCTGGCGTACTGCACACCGGAGGAATTGGACCTCCTACATTCGGAACGGGATCCTGTTGATCGGGTGGGGTGTGGCGTACCGCAAAACAGAGGAAACGGACCTCCTACGGTTGAAACGGGGGTCCGGTTGAAACGGGGGTCCTGTTGATTGGGAGGGGTGTGGCGTACCGCAAAACGTATGAAACGGAACTCCTACGGTCGAAACGGGGGTCCTGTTGATTGGGAGGGGTGTGGCGTACCGCAAAACGGATGAAACGGACTTGTGTTGGAGTGGTACAGTCAAAACGGGGGTCCTGTTCATCGGGAGGGGTGTGGCGTACCATAAAACGGGACTCCACGGGATATTGTTCATCTCTACCATCGACCTCCTCCAGCCTCCACGGGCTACCGTGGACCTCCTCCAGCCTCCATGGGCTCCTGTTCATCCAGCCTCCACCGCGCGCTACTCCACCTGCTACTGTTCAACCACCCCTCCATGGGCACCCCTCCACCGTCTACTATTCATCCAGCCCTCCACACCACGGGGTCCTGTTCAACCACCCCTCCACGGCCACCCCTCCACCGTCTACTGTTCATCCAGCCCTCCACACCACGGGAACCTGTTCATCCAAAGGCAACGCCACCGCTCACTGTTCATCAACCCCCCCTGCAATGCTCACTGTTCATCCAATCGATCAGCTTCAGTTAGCAGTAGTAGCGAAGGAATCACTCCATCGGGTTCAGTTAACAGCCATCGATCGATCGCTCGGGTTCAGTAACGCGTAGCCTGCAGTGCAATCCCTCGGGTTCAGTTAGAGCCCAACGCCTCGCTCGAATACAGTTAGAGCAAATGCCCCGCACACAGGCGCGTACGTGTATGAGAGAAACGCGCATCGCTCGGCCCCGACCTCCCACTGTAACTGGCAACTCCCCGAAATTTTCCTCCCCCTCGCTTCTACCACGGTTGTTTCCATCATGGACGGCCCAAAGAATGTCATGCAGCTGCGTCTCCGGCCCGCCCAGGACAAAAAGCACATTTTCTGTCATGATTTTTTATCATAGAAGTAGGAGCCCACCACATTTATGATGATACCGGGTTTTGTCACAATAATCGTCATAGAAGTGTCATATGTATGACAGAAAAAAAATTCATTCGGCCCAAAATGTCACGGATGTGTCTTTTTTTGTAGTGAGTAGTTGTGCACGGACTCCAAGGAGAGGGAAGGGCCGGCTACTGGAGGCCGGTCAGCCCCTAAAGCCGCCTTCTAGGGGAGCGCCATGTTCTGGGAGCTCATGGACAGGTAAGGCGTGCTGCCTGCGGACTACCGACCGCCCGTCGTGGGAGCATGGCCCTTGTTGACAAGGGCCATGTCATGAGCCGCTTGGCTGTAGCACAGCACCTGGCAAGGAGGTGACCGCTTGGTCAGCTTGCACTGTATTCACCCACCTCTGGGATCCGGGGGATTTGGAGGCCCTGTAGCCATGCTCCGCCTTGTCGTAGTGGTTGAGTGTGGCTTCCGAGGGGAGGAGGGGCCGTCTGCTAGGAGCCGTCCTCCTCCAAAGCCGCCCTTTGAGAGTGGACCATATTCCTGGAGCCGGCAGCTTGGCCATCGCCGGCCCAAGGAGCCGGCCGCGTGTCCTGAAGGTGCGAGGGGCTTTGGTAGCTGCGATGTCTTTAAATGCTAAGGGGTGTGGATGAGGCTACCCATGGTCAATCCCTCTGACAGTAGTCCCCGAAGATGGTGAGGCACCGCAGCTCAAAGCTGAGTGCCTTAGTAGTTTCCTCCTTCGAGAGATCCTATGCCTTTGCCTTGTCCGGTTGGGAGAAGCCGTCTAGTAGGAGCCGGCCGGGGTAGGGACGACCGCCTGATGAATTCGAACCGGCGTGGCGGGCGCCAAGATGACGCCGCTGGGTGGTGCACCTGCCGCTCATTAATTACTTGCCATGTGGCTCCAGTAGGCGAGGCCGGCTTGCCAGCGCACGCGCATGACACGGCGTCGCCGCAGGCCCGGGCCCGCCAGTACAGGGCCTCGGCGCACGCACGGATCCGTTGCGGCCGAGGTAGGCGGTTGCTCTTCCAAGGCATAATGATTATGCGCCTTTAAGGCACGGGTTTTACGGGGTCACGCGGGGCAAGGTCGTAGTTAATCCCCACGTCTCCCATGTTCTACTGCCTCGGCTCTATTGCCGCTACCGCATAAATAGGGGGAGGGGGTGTGGCTGAACGCACATGCCCCCCTCCGCTCTTCTCCTTCTTCTTCCTCTTGCTCCTTGCTGCCACTGCGCTGCTGCGCTACCCGCCACCGAAGCACTGCTGCAACTTGTTGCCACCCAGATTCACCATGCCATCATAGACTCGCCACTGCCCCGCCGCCGTCTATGTTCGTCGCGCTGCCGCCAAGTTACCGCTAGCCATGGCACGCGGTGAAAGTGCACGACGGCCACCTCGAGTTCCTCTGAGCGACGAGGGGGCTTCCCAGCAAGGTGAGGGTGGGAAAGTGGCTCCCAGAGGAAAGGGAGATCTCACCGGCGCCAAAGGAGGGCTAGTTCGTCGTCTTCCGGAGTCACTTCCTCCAAGGCTCCTGGCTGCCGGCGAGTGACTTCTTCTATGCGTTCCTCAACTTCTACCGCCTGTAGCCTCATCAGCTCACAACCAATACCGTGATGCTCCTTGCCACCTTCATCACTTTCTGTGAGGGCTACCTTGGTGTCCTGCCCACACTCGAGCTATGGGGCAGGTTCTTCTACCTCAAGCTTGGCACCCGGGACAAGGATGAGCCGGGCCAGTGCGGCACCTATGTGGCCGTGTGATGCACCGGCTTTGGAACCCGCTTCCCGGCTGTCGCCATACAGGAGTCGGCCAAGCTGTGGCATAATTCCTATTTCTATGTGTCGGATTTCAGGTTCCGGCAGACCCTTGAGGTTCGAACTCTGGGGTGCACGCGGAGATTCAGCCCTCTGCCAGCTCGCTCCTCACCGGATCGCTAGGACCTAAACTACCAAACTAAACAGCACAAGAGACACAAGATTTATACTGGTTCAGGCCACCATTGTGGTGTAATACCCTACTCCAGTGTGTGGTGTGGTGGATTTCCTTTCGGGCTTGATGATGAACAATACAAAGCAGAACAGCCTCGCGAGGGTTTGTTCTTGGCTGGTGCGATGAACTGCTAGGAGGGGTTTAGTCGCTCTATATACTGGTTTCTTGATGAGGATCCCAATTGCCTCTACCCTGGGGGTGGCTAGTCCTATTTATAGGCAAATGCCCTGGGCCTCTTCCCAAATATTGAGCGGGAAGGGCGCCAACAATTGGCCATTTTGAAGGGGAACAACGGGTACACATATCCTCACTAAAGTTGGTCCTCGCCTGTCAAAGGATCTGGTGATGACGCCGGCTTGGGCTCCACAATGACTTCCTTCCAGCCGTTGGGCTGGTATTGGTCTTGTTGCACCGAAATGGACGCCTTTGCTTGATGCTCTCGCCTGCGCTTGCTCCCTTTGCACCAAAGGGGAAAGGACAACACTGCGCCGGCTCGCACCCGACTGGCGCCCTTGGTCGTCATGGCTTGCATCATGGGCACCTCGCGAGGTACCCTGCCTTGAACTCTCCGCCCCCTCATGAGCCATCCTGATGAGACCGTGCCTGAGGAAGCTCCTAGTTATCCGCCCCGCGTGGCATGGCCCCTCGCGAGGGTCTTGAGCTGGCGCTGATGAAGATGGGCTATGCTGGGCCTCCCTTGAGCCACGCCGCAGGCCGCAGGCAGGCAAGTCTGGGGACCCCCGTTCCCAGAACGCCGACAGTAGCCCCCGGGCCCACGGCGCGCCTGAACTTGGCTGAGCAGAGAGGCGAAAGGGCAAGTGCGAAGCGTCGTGGGCCCTAACAGCCTGCAGCCTTGGGCGCCGCGCGGCAGTTGATTGGACGTGGGCGCCTCTGCAACGGCGTGAGTTGATAAAATAGCGGCATCTCCCTTGCCTCCTTTATTTCTTTCAGTTGCTGCTCAGATCCCCTTTCTTGCGCCTCTCCTCCCTGCTTCCAAAATCTTCAGGTCTACTCAGCCTACGTGCCCTAGCCAGTCATGGCGCCTCGCCATGCCCGGGCCGGAGCTTGGTACTCGCCTGCCTTGGACCTGCCAAACGTGTCTGGGGCGAGCCTTGCCCTAGTGCGCCAGATGGCAGAGGCGCAGGGCATCGACGGGACGAAGGCGTTCAAGGCCGGCTCTGTCGTCCCTGAGGGTCGAGGGAGCACCTTCTACCCGCTCTTCGTGAGCGCCATCGTCGCCGGTCTGGTGCCCCCTTTTTCCGAGTTCTTCTTCTCTGTCCTTCGCCATTACAATATTCAAGCTCTTCACCTCCATCCCAACTCCGTCCTTCTCCTGGCGATCTTCGCCTACTATTGTGAGGCTCACTTAGGGGTGAAGCCCTCGGTGGCCTTGCTACGCCACTACTTCTCCCTCCGAACCTCCCGTGGTTCCGCCTCCGCGTGCGTGAGCTTCGTTGCATACGGCAGTGCCATCGCCATTTCAAACCCTGGGAAGAGGATTGAGGGCTTCAGGAGCAAGTGGGTCTTGGTGGATGCTAGGCATACCCATCCTCGGCTGACCCTGCCCACGGAGCACCCCGCGAGCTCCGACGACTGGTCCCGAGTGGAGCTTCTGGATCCTTGCGTGAAGCTGGTGTTGGAAAAGATGGACGTGGATCTGAGGCCGGCCAGCATGGGGGCGGCAAAGCTGACCGGTGCGTCGATGCTGAGGGAGTTCCTGGAGCATCAACTGGCCCCGCTCCGTCAGTATTCGCTTCCGATGTGGAGGCCTCACTCGAGCCCCGTGGTCTTGGCCGACGAGGATCTGGCTGCGGTCCTCCAGTCCTTGGTTGGGTGCGACGTGGCGAGGCTGGAGGGCGCTCCTACGCCCCTGTTCCTTCACGAGGATTGGGAGCAGGTAGTGGGGTCCATGATTGTCTTCAACAGGGACGGGCCCATGCCCGTGGAGGCTCCGGAGGACCTGGTGGACGTGTCCTCCGATGACTCTAGCGAAGAGGAGAAAGAAGGGGAGCAGGAAGCGGGGGTTGACTCGGAGGTGGAGTCAAGAGCTCCTCCCCTTCGCCGCAGGTCCCGCACTCTCCGCCTTCCCCAGAGCAACGACGACGAGGATGAGGGTGAGCAGGGCGGCGGGAGCCTGCCTCCGATCCCGAAGAAGGACCGGACTGGGCTGGTCCCCCGCGGGTCTGCCCCGGCCCCGGGGCGATCCACAGGCGCGCCTCCTGCTTCCGAGCCCCTTGAGGCCGACCCTTGCAGCCAGCTCTCGGGCTTTAAGTTCGGCCGGAGGCTTCTCGAGTCCACCAGCGATGACCCATAAGTGCTTGCTTCCCGTCTTGATTATTGTTCTGTGGACGAAACCTGATGCCCATGTCCTTCGGCCAGGCTGGCGCCCGCGGCGAAGAAGCCGAAGGGAGCTCCTGAGGTCCCGTCCGTGGCAGTGCCTCTGCCCGAGAAAGAAAGTAATCGTGACGCGCAAGCCTCTCCTGCCCGGGCGTCCTCGCGAGGCTAGGCTGAGCCTGCTGGGGCAAGCTCAGCCCCCTTAACCCAGGCGCCTCCAGAGGTGCCCTTGCTTGATGCTGCCTCCACTGTTGTCGTGGCGCCGCTGGTTCTGCCTCAAGGCGCAATGGTCACACAGCCGTCTTCTCCTCCTTCTCCACCGGCTGCTATTTCTCCGAATACTGTTCTGGATCGCGCCATTGCCGGACTGGACCGTCTGCGGCAGGATCTTCTGGGCGCCGACCCCCGTCTAGTGGCCGGGCGCTTGGAGCTGGCTTCGGGCTGGATTCGCTCCGATGCTTCGATACGGGTGGCGCTGGTCCAAGCCTCGACGGCTTGCGACAAGGAGAAACAGGCCGTCCATGAGGCGAAGGTTGCCCACGATGCCGCCCTGGGGGAGGCAGCTAGCGTCCAAGGTCGCTGTGAGACGCTGGAGAGCGAGCTGAAGGGCCTGCAGAACCAGCTTGCAGAGGAGGCCCGCCTTCGCCAGGAGCAGGAGGAAAGCATGAAGGTTCGCGAGGCGGCCGTCAAGGACCTGGAGGTCAAGCTCAATAGGCGCCGTGGCCGCCTAGGTGTGCTGGAGCAAGAGCTGGAGGCAAGGAGGGTTGAGCTGGGCGGCAAGGCCCGGGTTCTCGCTGAGGATCGCATGGCCTTTGCAGATATGGAAGAGAAGGCTCGCACATCACTGAAGACGCTCTATGAGAGCGGCCTTGAGAGCTCGCTGGCCGGCGAGGAGGATGGCCCCGCCAAGCTGCTTCCCTTCTTGGTTCGCGCCCTTAACGACGTCACCCTTGGCCTTGGCCCTACGGGTGAGGCCGAGGCACACGTCTTGTCTTCTGCAGCGCTGATGCGGGTCTTCACCCACATCTACCTTCACGACCCCAACATCGACCTCGACAGCCTGGTGGAGCCAGTGAGCGGCGAGCGTGCCGCTGACGCTGCTGAGGCCGTGAAGGGTCGCGCGGAGGCTCTGCTTGGGAAGTTCTGGACCTTCAGCACCAGGCCGAAGCGGAGCGTTGTTGGCCCTGCTGCTCCACAAGGCGAACCTACTCCATGCGGCTCCCCCGCCGGCAAGTGACTCTCTCGCGGCTCCTGTCCTATTTTTAATTCCTGCGCATGTACCATGCCTCGGGGAGGCCTTAAAACTTTCTTTGATGCTGTGATAACAGCATGGACTGTAATATTTGCTTTTGAATTCCCTGAAATTTGCGTTATTCCTTCCTACTTGCTTATGTTCTACACTGACAGAGCTCGACCCCGCGCATACCTCAGCCGCCGTTGGCCCCGACCAGAAACCAGGACGGGACCAAGGAGTGAGGGGCTACGTGACAAGTTAGGCTCCTAAGTCGCGATGCTCAGGAGCCCCCCTTGGTGCTCGAACAACAAGTAGGGAGGTGAGGTGTGGGTGGATCTGCTGTTCTACGTCTGTAGGGCCCGGCCCCGCGCATACCTCAACCGCCGTTAGCCTTTCGGAACTAAGGAGTGAGGGGCTACGTGACCAGTTAGGCTCCTGAGTCGCGATGCTCAGGAGTCCCCCTTGACGCTCAAACGGTCCTCGTACCTTGGCTCCGCTCGGGGAGGGACGTGCGACGAACCAGGCCCGGGGGGGCCTGGCCAGGTGGGGTGCGTCTGGGCGAGACCCAGGCACAGCCCCCGTGCCCAGCCCCTTCGCGCGACACTTCCGAGGGGAGGCGTTGCGACAAGGACAGACACTAAGCTCCGGGCTCCCTGAGGTTGATGTGACCCGGAGGCCACCCTCAGTTGTTTATCACCAGCGCGGAGCATAGCGCTTCCGTATGCGTACGGGCATAGCCGCTCCTCGGCAGTGTCGTCAGCCAGCACGGAGCATGGTGCTTCCACTAGTACATGGGAGGGGGCTCCCCTTCGGGAGGAGCCCCCGGGGCGAATACAGCCCCACCCTGACACGTGGCTGGCATGGTAGGGATGGACGAGGTGTATCTGGGAACCCGTGAGCCAGCATGGGACTCACGGGGCCCTACCTCAAGGCGGGATGTGCCTGGCTCTGGGCCTTATGTTGGAGTGTGTTCTTGCAAATTTGGCCAGATGGCTGTGCTCTACGTCTTTGGGTCCCGGCTCTCGGGCTGGTCTCAGCCGTCGCTGGCATGCCAGGTCGCGATGCCATGGACAATACCAGAGGGTGAGGGCCGGAGAGCCAGTAGGAGCCCTGAGTCACGATGCTCAGGCACCCCCCCTTTAACGCGCAAGCTGGGTTAGATGACGAAACTCTATGTCCTCAGGTCCCGTCTCTC